>NW_019174250.1:0-1403 GCF_001642475.1 Fonsecaea monophora | reverse complement strand
TCACTTGTTGATGGACAAAATTGGAGGAATAGAAGACAAAGACGAGTTCGCCGAGTTGGTCGCGAACTTCAAGCCTGAAGAAGACGAGGCAGAAGAAGCCCAGCCTGATGCCTCAGAGAAGGATGTTGAGAAACTTCTGGGAGAGGTTTCCGAAATGATTGAAACACTCAGCTCCTATCAGAGGAACCGCAGCCTTGAGACCATTGTGTCTGGCGCCGTACCGAAGCCAACAAACCCAGAAATCGACACCTTTGAGATGCTGAGAGACCAACTGAACATCTTAGTCTCGTCATTGCCTCCTTTTGCCGTCGCCAAACTCAACGGCGATCAACTCGAAGAGTTGAACATCTCCACAAGACTTGTTGTCGAAGTGCCTGACTATCCGGGGACAGGACAAATAGATGACTACATGATGCGTCGACAAAAGATAGCCCATCAAAACACAACGGCAGTAAACCGTACGACGGGGACGCCTCAACAAGTTCGCCCGAACTATTCTCAAACACAGGGGACTCCGATAGCATACAACACCCAAGTTCGAAACTACAATGCTTCTGTGCCCGCCACTGCAGCTTACGGCATTCGAGCACAACAGAGTTATCAGACCCCCACAATTGCGCGACCAGCCTATCAGCAAACTGCATATCAAGCTTCGGCAACCCCTTACTCATCGTCTCGACCCACGATACAACAGTTTCAGCGACCCTCCGTGCAGAATGGTTATGGAAGTTATGGCAGCAACGCGTCAGCGCCGACCCAGACGCAGCCGCAAACCCCAGGCGGGTATCGACCGACTCAACCCGGATATCAACAACGGGCACAAGACAATGCTGCCACACTGGCGCGATCCGCCTCACCGCAGAAGCCAATAATCAATGGTGTTCCGGGGCCAGGACACCAATACCCGCGTCGGCCATATCAGACTCCGCAAAGTCAGCAACCACAGACACCGTACACATATCAGCAGAGGCAGGTTTCTTCTGGGACCCCCAGCACACCGATAGCAGCTGCAGCTGCAACAACTCGGGGTCCATACGGTGGCAGATACGGCGGTGCAACAGACCGGAGCAGCAATGCTCCTGGCGATAGTTCCTCTCAGACTATAGAGGTTTCTCGGTAAACAGGATAGGCGCAAGAGGTACGGGCTGGGACAAAACAAAGGAAAGGTGCAAGGAACTTGGTTCAAATCCTTGCGTCTTGTGTACTATTATCCCTGGCGGTAACAACATGTTCGGTTCTTCGATTCTTGGAGACATGCCTGTGTTTAATCTCGTTAAAAGAGAGGTGGTGATGAGAATGACATGGGACAGTCTATACAAGACCCGGGGGAAGGGGGGGGGGCGGGCGCGTATGAACATCGAACACGGCACAACAGCCACACACGGGGAGCCCCGCGGCGGCGG
>NW_019174249.1:0-1412 GCF_001642475.1 Fonsecaea monophora | reverse complement strand
AACCTAATAGATATCGATTAAGCGATAAAAGAAGCTATCGAAAAAGTTAAGGCGAGGGAAGGTAAGGAGTATAAGATTAAGTTAAAATGTACTATAATTAAGGGATAAGAGTATCTACGAAAGATTAAAGAAGAAAATGATATAAAACGCCTAAAATAGTAGGTAGACGTAGAGTAATCGCGAAATGAAGAAGAAGAGAAAGTTAAGGAGGGTATAAAGGTGATACTAGACGGGTTAAAAAAAAAGGCGAACGAAGATAAAGGAAAGTCGAAGGTAGAGGATTCTAAAGGTAAGTCACTAAAGTAATGATTTTATAGATCTAAGAATAATGGATCTATGAAATATGTACGCTAAGCTCCGTAGGGCGTTTAAGCTAGTATAAGACTCTTTAGTCCGAGAGTATTAATACTAGTTTTATAACTAGATAGGCTACTTCGTAGTACCTAAAAAAACCGTATGAAGTTACTAGCTCTTCCATAAATAACTCTTCTATATAGCCTAGGTTAATTAGCCTAACCTAAAAGCTAAAGGTACCTATAAGAAAAGATCGTTATATATCTCCCGCGTACTAGAAGGGTCGTACGTATATAGAAGTCGCTCTATCAGTATATTAGTTAGGGTCTACGGTAGGAATCGATTATGGAGTCTAGTGGGAGAGGTTAAAAGTAGTAGGATCTCTTCTACGAAGAGATATAGTCGATATAATAATTTATAGAAGTAGGCGTAGACGTATTACGCACTAGTAGTACGTGATAAGCCTACTAGTACGCGGTAAGCCTACGCCTACTTCTCGAGTTATTATCCCCTTAATATTCCCGTCCTCTTTACCTCGTCTACTATAGTAGGGAGTTAAATACGTCGAAAAAGCACTTTAAACTGTATAGATACGAATTACTATAACTACCTTTACGAGACGCTACGCGCCTAAAAGCTAGGTAGAAATCGCTATAAGCTAAAAACGTATATACCGCTATCCTCCTCGCGGTACACTACCCGACTAATAAGACGATGCTACCCCTTCTAGAGGATCTAATATTAGAAACCGAGAACCCTTAACGAATATAAGGTCGTTAGAGGATGATATAGATAGTAATAATAGTCTAGATGAATAGTAAGGTCTTACTTTAGACGAAGGTATTTTAAATACTAAAAGTATAGCGCGTAAAAGGAGGAAAGGTCGTATAACTGACGAGAAGTGTACGGATATTCTTTACCGAATGGTATATGTCGATCGGATTACCCTATCGACACTACTATAGTATATTTAAGAGAAGTAAAGCGACCCTACCGTTAATCTAGCTTCGAGATAGCTTAAAAGCTTTATTATAGACGTCGCATACCGAACTAGAAACTAGAATTAAAACTAAGTATTAGATTAGATTATAATAAAAGAGTAGTAGCGTACGTTTAAT
>NW_019174248.1:0-1428 GCF_001642475.1 Fonsecaea monophora | reverse complement strand
TCTTCTTCTAATTTTTCACTTTAATACTCGATTTACCGTCAGTAAAGCGGACCTACAGCTATATCGACGCGGACCTTAAGCTATACATTTATTTCATTTTAAAGATTACGATACTTCTTTACCTAAATCATTTTATAGATCTAAAATCTTTAATCTATAAAATTATCACTATATTAACACCCCGCTATCGAGGTAGTCGTTAATAGACGCCTTCTACACCTTCGCGACGGATAACTCGATAAACTACGTAAGATTTATAATAAAACCTAGACTAAGAACCGTAATTATAGGCCCTTATTACCGCACTTAATACCTTAAATATTACGTAAGATACGTCCCTTTAGAATGTCTATAACTAGCGTAGTCTACGCGAATAGGCCTTATCTCCTAATCCTATTTAAGCCCTAAATCGTATTACTTCATTATTCGAAGAATATCTTAGGTATTAAGACGACTTCTAAGAGCTTACTTATATCTTCGTAGAAACTTTTAAAGGTTAGTAGTAATTCGATCGGATTATATTAGATAGTAAGACACTTCGAGAACTTTATGCCCGAGTTAACATCACTATAAAGCGTTATCGTAATATACTTAAATTAATTAAAGGAGTAAAGAATATCACTCGCGAAGAGCTTAGTTTAGATTTCTTCGATTTATATAAGGCGAATATAGGTAAAAATAAGATATAGTAGGACGTCATACGTAGACTCATTAGATTTACCTAAGAGAATAATTTATAATTCCTTACGACTTAGAGACTAGCCTAGTCCGAAGTCCTACACCGTATTAATAGTCTAGGGAAGAAGGGTATAAGTCGCGTTCTAGCTATTACGAATTCTAACTTAGAGAAGGTTAAGAAGAAAGTCATTAAGATAAACCTACCTATTCTTAACGCTACGATTACGCGAGGGATACTTCCGAATTCTATATAGTCTCTTAATGCCTACGTTATACCTTAGTATAAGATAACACCTAATAAGATAATCGAACTTAGAAAGCCCCTTCCTTTACTATAGGATGAAAGTAGGAAGCGGAAGCGAGGTCAGCGTAGTAGCGGTAGTAGCGGCGGCGGTATACGCTAGAAGATACTAGGCGTATTAACTAATACGTTATTTAGCGATCTAGATTCTGATCCATTCCTTAACTCTAGGAATATCTAACGGAATATCTTCGAATTAAAAGAGTATGATCCTTAGACTAGTAATACGAAGACCGTTATACGTCTTAATGCTCTCGGGACGCCAGCTCGTACTGTCCGATAGCTTATAAGTAGATAGCGAATAGGTAGTCCTATCCTAGTTCTCATTAGGCCGATGAAACTACTATAGTATAATATATAGTACTAAGATCTCGATAAGTTTAGAGAGCTAGAGAAAGCTCTACTAACCTACTATTTCTACTTTACGTAGTAGCTCGCCGGGAAAGAGC
>NW_019174247.1:0-1445 GCF_001642475.1 Fonsecaea monophora | reverse complement strand
CGCCGACTTGCGGGCCACGTCGGTCTCGACGAGCCGGAGCTCGGCGTCGATGGCGTCGGCCTCGCGCTGGATGGCGGTAACGGCGGGCGCGCCATCCTCGCCCCTCGCGTAGGCGAGGTTGGCGGCCTACAGGCTATTCGCACGCGAAACGAGCGAAGGAGGAATCTGAAATTGTCAGCCTGCGGCACGTATGCGGACCGCATGGGACTCACCGGTACGTAGCCTAAGCGGCCACCGCGCTTGCCCTTGCTGTAATAAGAGCAGTTGGTAGAACGACGACCCGTCTCGGTCATAAAAACACACTCGATCTCCCGCCCCGCCGTATCGCCTGCGGCCCGCAGGCGGCGTAGGCAGCGGTAGCAGCAGGAGCCCTTGGCCTTCGCCGTCTTAGCCCGCTTGGAGGGAGAGGGGGCGGGGGGCGCATCGTTAGGGACTACATCATGAGTCAGTAGCGAACCGCACGCGAATCGCATGACTTACGGGGGCGCCGTGGAGGACGGTTGTCCCCAGGATCCTCGGCCCCACCACCGGCAGCGACCGGGGTCGCGGGGCGGTCGGCGATAGGGGTAGTAGGGGCAGCAACGGCGGCAGATACTGTGGCGGTTAGTACGCGGACCGCAATAGTCACCGCAGTACATACTGTTAGAGGAGCAGGAGAAGAGCTTGAATTGTAGGGACTGCGACACGAATGTTAGCCGCGGCCTCCTCACATGCGAATCCGTCGAGGATCGCCGGAACTTACTCTGATAAGAGGGCACGAGAGTAGGGAGCTTCACTGATTGTCAGTATATGCGTTTCGCACACGGAACGAAGGGGAAAAGTACTTATATGGTGGTTGTTGTTGTGGTTGTTGTGGATAAGAAGGAAGAAGGAAGAGAAAACGAAAACGAAAGGAAAACAACAATAAAGGGCCACTGGCACGATGCGACGGTGAGGTCTGCCAGACCCATATCAACAATGGTCGAGCACGGCTCGCACGCTGTACGCATGCGGCTACCCCTTTAACAGTACGGAGACACGAACGGCATGAGGCCTACCTGCAGGACACCCCTGGGGGCATGAGGACGCCGCCTAGGGACAGGCCTACTACCATGGGAATCAATTAATCTACATTTGCGGAGCGTAAATGGAGGATGCGACGACGAGGTTGAACAGATGCGGACCGTACGCGACCCTCAAGATGCTGCAAAAATTATGCGAGCATGCGAGACGCCTACGGTACGCGGGAGGGGAATCCCCAGAAACTTCTCGAGGACGAGAAGCTTAGGGGGGGGATAATTGTCACGAACCGCTAAGTATAACCTACACGTGACAGCCCCTTATTATTTAAGCACCGTATGCTCACCGCCTGAGGGAAGCTTCCTTCCCTCATGCTTTGAGTTTCAGTTAAGATATACTATCAAGGAATACCTATACCTACCTGTACCCATCGCTACCCTCTGCCT
>NW_019174246.1:0-1476 GCF_001642475.1 Fonsecaea monophora | reverse complement strand
TCACGCTAGTCCTCGGCCGAAGGCCTTCGGACTAGCGCCGGTAGGGCCCTGTAAATTACTCGAAGGTATATAGTCAGACGGTCCCCAGGACCTAGCAGAATTCACCATGTTCCTCCGTTGAGTCACACACCCACAATCCACCATCATTGACTGCCGAGCTACTCTCGGTCTTTTTCACTTTCTCCCCATCAACCACCACTACCTCTGTGCAAATGCTACGTTTGACAAAGAAAGCGCGATGGAACAGGGCGAGCTATTCACTCCCTTAAGGTTATCTCAGACGACAACAAGACAGCAGTCCGTGACTATGGAGCACTGACCTCCAGAGGAAAGTATCACACCGCAAAATCAAACAGTCTACATCCTCGGAAAGGAATGAACACTTGAAAAGCAACAATAACGAATCCGGGCGCATCCAAACCCTGGTGAAGAGAAAGCTGCGCTGGAAACAGATACAGAAGGCTGCCAGCGACAACAACCGAAGGGACTCCTGATTATCAGGTCTGAATAAGGTGAGGAAAAATGGCCAGAGAGACACTCCAACAATAAAAGACATTATCTAAGGAAGCAATTCGGCGAGGGAGTGGGCCTCAGCAAAGAATCTACACTAAGTTCGAGGGTTAGATGCAAAGATGAAGGTGGAAGAAAACTGGCAAGTCCCTGCCATTGACTATGCTCAACTTGCACTCGATAAAGACGCCGCTGCGATAATCAGACCTGAATTGGAGCCTGATGGTGAAATTCGCGCAAAACTCGCATAGGGATGGACTCATCCTTGCAAAGGAAATGAACTGACCAAACCCTCTGCAGCAAACGCACTAAAAGTGTAGGTTTCGGAATACATTCCAAGCACGATTACATGGCATGAGACAATGCCTCGGAGTACACCTGAAGTGACGAAGTTGAAACAATGGTATGGTCAGAGCAGCACTGATGGCCACTCACTTCGGCCTAATGTGCTTCGAGAAGCCCTTGGGACGATACAGAATTTTCATCAACATCTGGCCCTAATCCATCCATACCCCAGAAAAAGCGAAGTGGCTTTGCAAGCCGTGAACCTTGCTTCAGCTCCTCTGAAATGGTTGCCCTTTCAGGGTTAGTACCGTCGACTGTGGCTGAGGAGTAAGCCGCTCTGCCTTGGTGCCGAATTCATGCTTCTCCGCTTCTAACTTCCAAGAATACACAGCACGATCTCTGAAGTCACTGTCTTTGACATTGAACACATCATGGGGAAGTCCACAACCCTTCTCGAGGAGCCTTTGACAAGCAACCTTTTGATGGAAACCTGCCTATGTTCATCCCAAGGAGATCGCTCTCTGTACCTGTCTCTTATACAACTCTGAAGCTGCCAACGAACCCCACAGATGAGATACAGAAGGTAGCAGGAGCACAAAAACAACAACAAATAAAAAAACATAAAACACAAGTCAAAGTAGAAGCGAAAACCAATAAAAGCAACGCACGAAACAGATAACA
>NW_019174245.1:0-1483 GCF_001642475.1 Fonsecaea monophora | reverse complement strand
CTACCCTAACCCTAACCCTAACCCTAACCCTAACCCTAACCCTAACCCTACGATGCCCCCCGCCGGCGCTAGTAGCCTTCTTAGGTAAGCCCTAACACCCTCCCTCCTCTAAAAAAACGAGAGCTAACTCGAAAAAAAAGATCTAGAGCTCGGGTCTAGCGCGAGGAGGGCTACGGCCGTATCGAACGCCCTATTATTATAAGTAAGTCCACTATTAAGGAGAAGATCGAGTAAGTTCATTTTTCTCGAACCCCCCTTCGTTTTTTTCTCGCCTAGCCCCCAGTACCTTTTCTCTCGTTTTTCTCGAGTATCTCGCTTCTTTTTTTTTTAGCTAACCGCCAGTACGATTTCCCTCGTTTTTCTCGAAGCCCCCTTCGTTTTTTTTTAGCTAACCTCTAGCACGATTTCCCTCGTTTTTTTCGAGTACCTAGCCCCTTTTTTTTAGCTAACTCCTAGTACGTTTTACTTCGTTTTTTTCGATTAGAGTACCTATCCGCTAACCGTCGATTTTTTCGAACTAGGAATCGTTTTTAGCGAGGTAAGAGTAACTTACCCGTAAAGATAAAGTACTAGTTCTACTTTAAAGAAAATAAGGTACTTTTCGACTCCCCCCTCGAAAAAAAAGAGCCTAGACTTATCTCGAAATTTTCTAGCGCATCTCTATTAAGGTCGGCGAGGCCCCGGATGATACTAAGGATAATCCCTACCTAGCCTATAGATACTTAGCCTCGGTAAGAACGACTCCCCCTTCGATTTTCTCGACCGCTAACTCGAAAAAAAAGTACGCATTAGTAGAGGAGCTCTTAATAGTCTTTAACGTCTACCCTAGCGATCCTAAGGCCGCTAAGGTAAGAAAAAATCGAACCTTTACTCGAAAAAAACTAACGGATAGTAGACTAGGTCTAACTACGCTCTCTATATCGGTATATACCGCTATAACTTCATCGAGGCTAGTTTTTCCCGACCCTTTATTCGAAAAAAACTAACTGTTCTAACTAATTAAGATGCTTACTATCTAAGTAGACTAGGTAGAGGACTAGGAGGTTAGTTCGAAAAATCCGAGTCTCCCCTCATTTTTTTCTAATATAATGGTAGTTCAACGTCGAAGTCGCCTATCAGGCGTTAGAGGCTAAAGGCTAGGAGTCTATCTTATAGCCTCGTTTTTTCCGACTACGGCCTCTTTTTTTTTTAACTAAAGTCCTACTTATTCCTACTTAATTTTTTCGAGCGGAAGGCCTCTTTACTGTATATAACGGTAGTAGTAGTTTACTATGTTCGTTTTTTTCGAGCTAGAGGATAGGATATTAGGCTAGTATCGTTTTTTTCGAGGTATATCTATAGGAAATAGGAAATTAACTAAGTCTAAAGGCCCTCGTTAGAAACGACCCTAGGGTCGAAAATTTCGGCTAAAGAGCCGAAAAATATAAGATAAATTAAGCTTCGAAAACTTCGACTCTTCTCTCGTAAATTAAGAGCTTCTCTT
>NW_019174244.1:0-1488 GCF_001642475.1 Fonsecaea monophora | reverse complement strand
TATTTTTTATTTTTTTTTTTTAATAATAAAAGTAGGTAAATATACATATTATACTAATATTATTATATTAAAGTTAAAAAGAATATAAGTACTTAAATTAAGTATTATAACCTAACTAGAAAGGTACCCTAGAGAGGGTTAGGGAAATAGGTTAAGAGGGGCTATAAATAAAATATATAAAGGTATTAAGAGATAGCTAGGCCTAGAGGGGCCCTAGATTAAATACTTTACGACGGACTATAATAGGGTAGTATAGAGTATTATAGAGCGGTAGAGTATTAGACTAAGTACTTTACGGCGGACTATAATAAAGTAGTATAAAGTATTATAAAGTATTAATAAATTCCCTTATCTATATATTTAGATAACTTTTATATCTTTCTCTTACTAATTAACTTCGTTTATAAATAATTAAGTTTCTTTAGTTATACGCTTTATATATAGTCCCGTATACTATACTATTAATTTTATCTCTACTATATCGCTTATTATTTTATTATTAAATAAAATACCTTAAGTTTACTACTAATACTTTAACTACTATCTTAAATAGTTAATAATAATTAATAACGATATTTACTAACCCTAACTTTAAGTTACCTAAACTAAGGCTTACTTAATAATATTATTTATTAACTAATAGTATTAATACTATATTAGTTAGGACTATAAAAGTAGTAAAGATAAAGGATAACCTTAAGTTTAAATACTTCTATAGAGATCGAAATAAGCTTAATATATACCTTATCTAACTTAAAGTTATATTTATCTTATAACGTATTTAGTATAGTATCTATATAGAGAAGGTTCTATTCGCACGACTTTAACTTTAAAGATCTACTTTTAGATAATTTAAATTTATTATAGAAGATTACTTAAGTATAACTTTAAGGTAGTATAACGAGGAAACTAACTTAATTTTCGGAAACTTTATAAATTATAAAGAGTAGATTAAGTAGATTTTTAATATACTAGTAGAGAAATAATCTATAATTTAATAGATCTATTAACTTAATAAACGAGATTAATTACTAAATATTATATTATATTCTAACGATATACTTTAAATCTAGATTAGGAAGATAAAGCTTTTACCTTATTTTACTATTAAGAACTAAATAATTTAATTAAAGATAAAATAAAGATTAATCGTTTTAGTAAGTATAAACTACTCGTTAAAAACTCTATTAAGATCGATAATTAACTTTACGAGATATAATTAAAAAGAAAAGGTAAGTATTTATATAGAAAAAATAACTTATAAGAACTATTATTAATATAAGAACCTAATAAACTTAGATATAGTATACCGAGGAGATTTAATCTTATAAAAAGCTAATACTAGAAAGAAGGGAAACTAGGAGTTACTTAAGTTATAATAAGAGAAACTTAAGAAGAACTACTTATACTATAAATACGGTAAACTTAGATATTATATAAAGAATTATAAGAATACTCTATTACTATATATAATAAATAATAGTATAG
>NW_019174243.1:0-1491 GCF_001642475.1 Fonsecaea monophora | reverse complement strand
GTCGCTGGTTAAGACCAAGAGCGAATATTAATAGTGGATATCTAGAAGATCGGTCTCAAGCGTGGATAGATTGTTCCAGTGGTACCAACTAGAGAATCTCGGTGGTGATGATGGTGCGATCGGGACAGCGACGAGCTGGTTTCGCTGCCACCCTTAACTGAGCCGCGCGAGACTTCGCATCGGTGTACCTGATGGGTCGACAATCTCTCTAGTCTGTCGCTGACCTGTAGCTGGATCTATACGACGCTGTACGACAATGTTTAGTCTATTCGTTCCCGTTCCAGTAAATGGATCATCGTCAGGATCGCCCGTAAGGTTTGACGAATCTGAAGGGTGTAGCTTCGTTGGCTTCGGTATTTTCTTCTGAACGGGACTGACCGACTTCCTCGCTTCTCGCTTTCGCTTCCGGACCGTCGCTGGGTCAGTTTCTACCCACGGTATAGCCTTAACTGCACTAGGCGGCGGAAGAGGTATACCAGCGCGGCTTACCGGTGGATTCACTTCAGGAGGCGGTGCCCGATCGAACCATGGAATCTAGTTGATATCAATCCAGATATCAGTTTAGTTTAGGACTAGACTGCTCGGTAGGTCTCTCCCAGTAATGGTCCGACTTCTTCCTAACCGTTCCTCGACAAATTTGATCATATGTATGACATCTGTCATGGTGATCGATCTGAGCTTGGTACCACCTTACTTAGGATGCTTTAAGCGGAAGAGTATTTCGAAATATGCCATTCGAAGTGCATCAATTGCATCGATGCCCTCTTTACGGGCGAAGCCGAATAGTTTGCGAAGTGCGTCCCACTAGGGCTTTAACGTAGGAAGGTGCTGTAGGTACACATTGAAGAAGTCGTCACCAAGTTCCTGTCGAGTATTCTCTCTTACTGAGTTTGCAAGTACTCGGTGATCTCGATGTCGGCGAACAATAACCTGGACATTCTGGTATTGTTGTTCAAGATTGGGATTTGCCTATATTAAGGCACTGAATCGAGGTTCACTTTCCAGTAAGGCTATGACTGTATTGATCACGGCCTATATTGTGTTGACTCGGTCTATAATCGTGTCAAAGAGATTAGAGAGGCGAGTGATTGCGACGAGGTTAGAGACAGGAAGCAAAAAGTTGATTACTTCTTAATTTGTTTAGATATTGCTTCCACCGGTCTCCAGCTGAAGACGGTTGATGTCGCTTACGAGATCGGTAGACTAACCTTGCTGCGATGACGACTGTTGTGCTTGTTACGTATGCTGCTGTTGTGCTTAGTTTCGGGTTACCCTACGGTCTGACGGTGGTGGTCCACGACCAGGTGTCCCACTTTAGGACATAATGAACGAGCCAGACTAAGTTGAGAATGTAGTCGAGTATAGAAGCGTTTAGATTAAGAGAAGGTGATAGAAAGGATGGTAAAGAGGAGGAGTGAGAGAGTTGAATTTATGTTCGGGGATTGAGAGCACATGCCAGTCATGAAGGAGTGACACTGCAAGTGACACTCC
>NW_019174242.1:0-1540 GCF_001642475.1 Fonsecaea monophora | reverse complement strand
GTCCGTCCGTTCGTGAGCTTGCGAACGACGATCCTTTCTTTCTTCCCCACGATCAAGGCCGATCGCGTTATGATCTTCGCCCTCCAGCTCGAGAGGCTTCCTTCAACATGAGCGAGCTTCGACAAAGCATCTCTCCTGCGGCCGAACGTTCTCCCTCTCTCCGAGCTGGGGAAGGTGCGACTCCTTCGAGTCAGGATCGCCAGGCGCAGACCTCATCAGGTCTTCGTCAGTACGAGGGGAGAAGTCCTCATTCGGGTGGCTCTCCGAGTGTGAGAGGCCAAGGGAATTGAAATGGATTCGAAGGGGTTGTGAGGGCTGGGAGATGATTCATTGGGCTTCGACACTGGTTCTTTGTGCTGGGGTTCCTTATCTTCTACACACGCAAGGAGGTGGCTCCGTGGAAGCAAACGCTGAGGAGTGCGCCTTGAGAATTGCGTGCATTGGTCTTTCGAAGCATAGATAGCGAAAATCCCCAAAACAGTGTCTGAGTCAATGGGCTTCCCTTACTTTCCTCGTAGGCTTGATCTTCTGCCTCAATGACCTTCCTTCGACGTGCCTTGGTCTGTTTTCGACGCGTAGTACTTGTACGCTTCTCTTTGCTCGAGTCTTGACGCGTTCTGAATTGTTTGCAACTTCTGAAGGGGGTTGCAAGCCCTTTCCTGTCCCTCGAGGGGACTGGCCGGCCGTTTCGCCACTCTGCTGTGTAGGCAAGTCGCGATCCGGGGCCGTCTTATCATTTTCGAAAGCCCTGGCATGTGGCACATGTCTGGAATCCGCGATCGAAGGGTCCGAGCTCTGAACATTCCCTGTTGACGGGCCCGAGTTTCGACCATTCACTGTCGACGTCTTGGGGGGTGTGGGTCCTTCCCTTAGCTCCCGGCCCGGCGCAACGCTAGTGAACTCTCCTCGAAGGGGTTCTTTCGCCTGGCCTACGCCATATACTGTGTCTACATGCGGTTCCAAAAGGCTTTCGAACCTTGCTTGATCTCCTTTCTCGAGATCCACGATCGTTTCTTGACGGCTGGTCGAAGCCTCTGTGCTCACCTTCTCTTGAGCATTTGGCCTTCGCGCTGCCATTGGAGGGGTACTGGGTCGTCTGGGCGCTGCTTGCCCAGGCTTTTCGCCCTTCGAAGCATCGATCGTATGCTTCTCCGTTTCCTCGCCCTCCCCTACTTTGCCTGAACGACCTCCTGGTCGTCGATCTGCTGCAAGCCACTGCTTGCGGGGGATTGTAGCGAGTTCGTCGTATGTTGGAGGTGTGCGCTCTTCCTCCAAGACCTCCAGGACATCCTTCGATGGCTTTTCGATGCTGACAGCCTTGTCTCTAAGCTGCCGCTGCCATGCAGAGGTCATGATGGCTTTGATATCACTGCCCGCGTTGTCTGCGGGGCGGTATCGAATCAGTCTAGCCCCATTGACGGGCTTCGGGAGGATTTGCCATCCATCCTTCCCTTCGATCTGGGCTGCGAGTATATATACTCCAAACCACAGCTTCTTTTCGATCTTGAAGGGTCCGAAGTAAGTGGCTTCGAACTTCTGG
>NW_019174241.1:0-1571 GCF_001642475.1 Fonsecaea monophora | reverse complement strand
AGAAAAGATATTAGAAGAAGTAAGAATATAACTAGAAAAGATAAAATAATTATATTAAATAATAAAAAATTATAGAAAATTATAGAAAAAAATAACGTTAAGCGAAAATAAGAAAAGATTTAAGGGACTAGATCTTAAATAAGGAGAGATAGTCTATATATAAAGAAAAAATATTAAAATAAAAAGATTAAGCGGTAAACTAGATTATATAAAGATTAGATTATTTTACATTAAACGAAAACTAAAACTAGTAACTTGTAAACTAGACCTTCTAAAGATATTAAGATTATATCCTACTTTTTATAAATTACTATTAAAACTATATATTAATCTAGATATAAAAACTATCTTCGTAGATATTAAGAAGAGAATTAACGAACTACTATACGAAATAGAAGAACTCGTAGACTTCTATCCTACGAATAGATCTATTAACGAGTAAGATATTTACTTAGTTAAATAGTTAGAATATGAGAGTAAGGAAAATATATAAAAAGAGAGTAAGGATTTACCTAATAAAATTAAAATTTTTTTATTAAAAACGAGGATAAAAGATAAGGTTAGTTATTTTAAGGAAGTAAAGACTTAAGTATAGAAAAATGGAGTTAGGAGATTATAGTTAAATAAGTGTTCTCGTCTTCTATAAATAATCTAGTTTATCTAGAGCTTAAGACTTAAGCTTAATTATATATTCTTATCGATCTCGAATATTATTAAGTTAGCGATCTAACTTACTATATTATTCTTAAATTATTATTAATTTCTAGGCTTAAGTTATTAGTTTAACTTAAGTCTCTATCTTTTTTTTGAAGCTTAGTCCGTTAAGCTTTTAAGGAATTAAAAACCGTATCGGAAAAATTTTATTATAAGGGACGTTTTTACGATAATATTTTAAGTAACGAGAAGAGCTACGGTAGAAAACGTATATCGCGCTAAAGGAGGTATATTAGGAGTAAAGAAAGGAGTACTATAATACTTATACGATTAATTTAATTAACTAGATATTTTTACGGCTTAATAGAAGAAATTTTAGTACGTACTAAACGTATTATTAGCTATAATAAGAGGGTAGGAAGAAAAATAAATAAGAGAAGATCCCAAAAAGCCGGGAGTCTTATCTTTAAGTAGGTTAAGGATAACTATAAGTTAGAGAGGGGGAGGTATTATAAGTAAACCTTTTCTAAGGTTAAGATATAACTAAAGATAAGGAAGGTTACTTAAGGAGTACGTAGTTAAGCGGGGTCTTAATTTATATTACTCTTACTACGTAAGGTAGAATATAATAAAGTATCTAAAGTTAAGCTATATTACTCTATATATATAATATAAAGTAGGATAGAGTATAGGAAATTAATCTAAAGTAATCTATCTAAGATAGGTAAAGTATTATAAAATACTAATAAATCTCCTTATTTATATATTCGAGACGACTTTTATAGTTCTTTCTCGTAGTTAACTTTATTTATAAATAATTAAGTTTCTTTAATTATATACTTTACGTATATTTTTTATATATTATACTCTTAGTTTCGTCTCTACTATACCGTCCTATTACTATATTACTAAGTAAA